>NC_043997.1:4626196-4671196 GCF_902150065.1 Myripristis murdjan
CAGAGCAGGAGTCCCCGCTGCTGGAGACCCGACAGATCCCCTCCCCGCTGGTCTAGGACACGTCCCGTTTCGTCCACCGAGGAACCAAACAGTGTTCCTTCACCTCCCATCTCGGACCCATCCCGTTCCAACAAGTGGACACAAACCAAAACCTTTCCGTCTAGGACACGTAGCATTTCATCTACTGGATACGACACATTTTCCCACCTCTGGTTTAGGAGACATTCGTTAATATTCACTGGAAACCGAGCGAGTTCCCTTACCTCTCGTCTAGGACACAAACCAAGTCCTCCTGGAGGCGTTCCATTAAACCTCTACGACATGCTCGCCTTGCTTTATAGGAGCTGTACCATTTTTTAAAAAAGATTCCTGGTTAGACAATAAACCAATCCTTTCACCACTGCTTTGAGGACACCCAACAAGTGCCATTGGATACTTCCTGTTTTATCTCCTAGTCCCTCGTGGGAACTGTCCCATTTCCTCCAAGCAGCCCCTTTCTCCGGTTTGAAGGACATACACCGTTTCTAGAGTCTTAGGAGAAGGCCCCTCGCCGCTGAATTAATTCCTTTGATTGATCACTTCTGGTCGGAGGCACTTTCCTCCTCGAGCCCCACCTGCCGCCGGCCAGGCTGTCTTCCATTTACCCTGGGAAACGTCCCATTTCTCTTCGCTTTTACCCTGTAGCTCTCCTCCTGCTCTGCCAAAAGGACGTGTCCCATTTCTTCTACACGACACCCATTTGATCCAAGGAGGCGCACAATTACTGTGACCGTTTAAGCTGCTGATAAATTCCACTTAGTGTTTCACTTAAATCCATGAACCGATGGGGAGCGTCCGGTTGTCATGGTGCTACATGTAGCGTTTTAACCGTCAGTAGATCATCAAATCAAAGATACCTCGGTATGCTGAACACCCAATGAGACCGAGTGAGGATTAACATGTTGGAGGTGATTTTTCCATCGTCCTTTCACTCCTTCCACCATCTGCCAGAAGCTCTGAAAGACTTTAGCTCCGTTTGCTCTGGAGGAACAGCGCCCTCCTCCTGTTTTGTGCCATAAAGCAATCCAACAGTTTTCCACCCAAAATCCCACTTCCTGTAAAAACCACGGAAAATGCAGAACATCAGAACTGCCAGTCTCTAGTGTAATGGTGTTATTTGCTTCCTGTCACCTTGGTACCTGGTTAGGAACTTTCTTTATCGCAGACCTATTTTGTCCAAAAGGTTCTCATGAATTTAGAAACTTGACAAGGACACACCACGACTAACACAGTGTGTGGTGTCGCTGGTTTCCTTGGTAATCCAGCTTTACAGAGTCAAATTTAATGTTAGATACCATACAGTTAGGTAGCCAATACGAGTTAGGATAGTAGTAGGATGACCAGCAGCGATGCTAGGTATGTTACTTTAACCACCAAGAAATTGAATATTTCAGGCAGTGAAGGGACACATCACTGGGCTTAACTCATGTAACTCAATCTCCTATTGATAAATTTAAAGTAAAGCATACACAAATTGGAAAGTTGGATGTAGGAACAACTGTGTTTAGCCTGTAGCTCTTTTTTTGTTTTGCCTGTTGGACGTGTCCCATTTCTTCCATCCAACACTCTTTTGATCCAAGGAGACGGACAATTCCTGTGACCGTTTAAGCTGCTAAAAAATTCAACTTAGTTTCAATTTAAGTTGGAGGTGGGAATTTCGGCAATGTTCTGCTGTTTGAGCACCAAAACTGTTTGTAAGGTTCAGTGTTATCGGTTTGCAAAGCTGCTGTTGAAACACATCGACTGATCCAAAGCATGTCATCCTTAAAATTTACTTAAAATGCAGTAAAAACAAGTTTAGAGGTAACTCCGGATTTGAGTTACCATGTTGACATGATACCAGATCTTTCAGAGCTGGGAATTCAGGGTTGAGGAACCTTGTCCAAGTTCCAGATGAGGAGGTCTGAGTTGAAAGGGTGTTTTGTTTTGTTTTTTCCCTAGTTGGAGGTTGGGTAATCCCAGGTTCTGAGTTATAATCGAGCCCTGGGGCGATTTGCGGCCGGATGTAGGACAGATCAGACGTGCGAGGAGTCGCTCCCAAGTAATTTCCTTTTTTTAAACTTCAAAAAACACTGTTCCTTTTTTATTTTTTCGATCCCAAACTTGTCTAAGGCAATTGCCACTCAAATTTCCACACACTTAGGATGTAAAAACCTGAAGAAGTCAATTCTTGAGATTCTAAGAGCTACAAGTTTCTCTGAAATTTCGGGAAACATGGCCGCCGATATGGAACCTGCTTCAGCGGTCACCGTAATCGAACACTTTCTGCTATGAAAAGACCCAGATGTCAAGTTTTTTTTTTCGACTTGCTGCACAACCTTATAGGACATCCTAGACAGTGAGGAAGGCACTTGTTTTCCTATAATTTCACCGAATCAAAAAAGCCTAAATTGGATTTGTCCCGTTTCCTGTCGTAATGAGACAATCCTAAGCGGCCATGTTTCTTCAAAATGCTACATAACTGGGAAGCTTCACTGCACGAGAGATTCAGTGTCCCAAAATGCAAGGGGTAATGATTTACTGCTGTTAAAATGCTACATGCAGCACCTTTAACCCCCGGCCATTCATCTGCATAGCTGATTCCCTCCAACGCTCACCCGAGGGACGCGTCCAATCACCAAATTCCCATCTCAAATGCACCGAGGGACGCGTTCCAAACCACTTCTGCGTTAGCTCCTTGCTTCTGGGACAAGTTCACGACAACCTCTGAGGTTTCTCGGCCTCTGGTATCTACCTGCAGTATGACTGAGCTAAAGGGCTCAACACAAACTCTTAGCTCCCTGTCTCCGGTTTCTACCTTCAGCACATCTCTGTGAGCGAGCCGCGGGACGCGATCCAACCCGAACCCCCGGCTCCTCGCCTCCTCCTCCTGCCTGCAGTTTCACGGAGGACACAGTCCGATGTACATACTGTAAATATTCTTGTCTGTTGGTGTCTGTCGGTGTGAGTCAGTTGTGAAGTAGGGAAACAGTAGCAGTCTGAAAAAAAAAAAATACAATGAAAAGAAATAATCTCATCACAGACGCAGTCCTGTCGGCGCTCTGCAAAACCCTTGAATTTCCAAGAAACCAACACTTCTAGAGTGTTAAATACAAGATGTCCGAGCATTTTTGCCATTTTAGATAAAAAAAAAAAAATAGTTTGTCTTGGTCTAAGCATCACTGAACATTTTCTACACATAGGAGACAACATTAATAATCAATTTAAATAAAAAAAGGGAAAAAAATAGGGATTCAAAGGTTTTCCAGGGTGCTGACGGCACGTAAGGAAAGAGTTACACCTTTACGTCCGATTTCAGCGTCTTCTTGATAGGCTGTTCTGCTTGCAAACGTTGCCTAGTGACAAGAGCAGCTATAGGAAGCGGCTGGACTTCGGTGCAACTCTGTCGTTACGCGGCCACGTGTCTGTGAGCTGTGATCTAGTGGGTCATCCACCAATCATATCGCTCCATCCACACCTCCATCATCCTGTCCGTTAAAGTTT
Source organism: Myripristis murdjan (assembly GCF_902150065.1). NCBI lineage: Eukaryota > Metazoa > Chordata > Actinopteri > Holocentriformes > Holocentridae > Myripristis > Myripristis murdjan. The sequence continues at coordinate 4,629,719 of NC_043997.1, forward strand.
CCGGTTATTATTATTATTATTATGATTATTATCATCACTTTTATTACTCATTACCAAGGAGGAAGGAAAGGGTGTGTGTGTGTGTGTAAAGAAGTGTGTGTCAGGTGTGATTCCACAGCGATTTAATGTGAAATCATGTGGGCATGAGGAACGCTTGGGATTCAAGGTGTGTGTGTGTGTGTGTGTGTGTGCGCGTGTGCAATCTGTGCACGTGTGTGTGTGCGCGTCGAGGGAAGGTGGTCGATTTTCGTTAAAACTTGAACAGAAGTGTCAGCGGTCACCTGGACGAGAGGCGTCGACCTGACCCGGTGTCATGACCTTGCCACGACCTTTGACCTGACCACAACCTTTCCATGGCCTTGACCTTCGACCCGAGCCGCTGATGGAGAGTTCAGGCCGAGCCGCCAACGCCGCGCCGTCACCGCCCTCAAACTGACTGTTTTGATCAAAGGCTGCAAATGATGATTATCTTCACCATTAATTATTGATAAATAACCATGGTAACCAAGTGATCAGAGTCGTCTTCAAAGATCTTCCTCAGTCTGACCAGCAGCCAAAAAAACCCAAAGTATTAATTTTAAACGGAGACAAGAGACAATCTGAGCATCTTAGTGAAACTGGAATCAGACAGTGGTTGGTGTTTCTTCTGCATAAATGATAATAATAACAAATAATAATACAACAGATTTTATAAGGCTGGATCGTGTTAAGAAGCCAATCAGTGCAATGCGGCCTCAGAGAACTAGCTTGTAAAAGATGCCAGACTTTGTGCTGAGACACGAGCAGAGCAGACATAATCTTGTCATCGCTCTGCAAAACCCTATCTTGAATACATTTCTAGAATGTTAATAAACAATATTTTCCACTCTGATGTCAGAGCATTTTTACGATGGCATATTAGGGCCACTGCAGGGAGAAAAAAAAATCTGGAGCCAGGCGAGGGGGGGGTAACATTTTGAGAAAACAAAAACAAAAACAAAAAAAACCCTAAATTTTCAAGATTAAAGTCATAAATTCATGAAAAAAAAACAAAACAAAACTTGGAAAAATACTTTTTCTTACACTTCTCTCTCTTATATTTATAAAGGAACCATATGGCTTCAAACTTAATTTAAGTAATATAAGAAAAACCTTTTCATTTTTTTTTCTTGTAAATTTTTGAGTTTTCCCCCCCCCCATAAATTTAGAACTTTAATCTCAGAATTAGTTTTATTATGAGTTTTATCTCATAAAAACTCTCTTACCCAATTTGCCATCGGGTATTAATAAAATATTTCTGACTGTGAGATATGTGACTTTATTATCTGAGAAATCCTGATTTTTTTCTCCTTTCTCTATCACCCTCCTCCATAATTTTTCTCCCTACAGTGGCCCTAATATGCTGTCGTACATTTTTGACATTTTAAATAAATAAGTATGAATAGTTTGGTGTAAGTGTCACTGAAAATGGTTAATAACAGAAGAAGCGTAAGAAAAAGGTGTTAAAAAAATTTAAAAACAATGAACTGGTCTTTCCAACTGTTACACCTCGATCCTCAATCTCCCGCCGGTCATCACGGGCAGCTGCGGAGCCAACATGGCCGCCTGTGAAAACTCGTCCCATCAGCGGCTCAGCCTCTGACCTTCTATGCCTGATATGAACCCAGTAGTCTTAATTCTTTTTCTCTTTGCTTTATACCAAACCGAGAGGAGCCTCGTGCCCTCGGCCCGACCGCCGGCTGAAACGGCTTCAGTTACTTGCGCGGCAGCTTCTGCGTCAAAACGTTATGGCGGCTGGTTCGTTTATTAGTTCAGTGGAGGGTTTGGAGTTTCAGAGAGATGATGTTTAAGTATTGGCACTGAAACGCTTTGCCTGAGGAGGGAGGGTAATACTCTGATACAACTCAGTACTATAGTATTATGAGAAGTAAACTTGGAAAAAATAGTTACAATTGCGAAGAAGTCTTCTGGTTCTTTGACCAAAAAATTTTTGTATTAATTAATAAATTAAATAAAAATAAATAAAAGAAGAAAAATTTTCCAAATTTATTCTTATAAATTTGTGGGGGTTTTTTTCCATAAATTTACAACATTTATCTCAGAGAATTTCTCAATTTTTTTCTCATAAATTTTCGAGTATTTTCTTGTAAATTTACCAAAAGAAATTACAGAGTAGGAGGAAGGCGGGGGTAATATTCTGAGAAAAAAGCTCAGAATTTTCAAGCCTTGAGTGGCAAATTTATGACAAAAAAAAAAAAAAAAAAAAAAAAAAAATTATGAGAAAAACCCTTGGAAAAATCTGAGATTATAACATCACAAATTTACAAGAAAAAAAAATCAGCAATTAATGTGGTAAATTTATGAGAAAAAAACTCAGAAAAAATGTTTTTCCTTCATTTATTTTTATTTTTATTTATTTATTTTTTTTCTTGGGTCAAGGAACCAGATGGCCACTTTGCAAATGTAACTATTTTTTGTGAGTTTTTTCTCATGCATCTGAAACTTTATAATCTCAGAATTTTTACATTTTATCCCTGATAATGTTGTGTTTTTTTTTCTTGTAAGTCTACAACTTTAATCTTGTTGAGTTTTTTTTCTCAGAATATTACTTCCTCCTCCTCCAGCTCCGTAGTTTCTTTTCCTCCCTAACACGTCGTCGCTCCGCTGCACAAACCCCAGAGAAGTGACTTGATTCTGGGTCTCAAACTGCCAAAAGACCCGAGAATCGACCATCACGTTGAACGATCACACAGTAATCGCTGCGTTTTTTGTTTCCTGACGGCTGCACCTCGCACCTGCAGCCTGACCACTGCCTTATGATGCGTTCACTTCTCACGGGAAAAAACAAAAAAAAAAACACAAGCTAGAAAACACTGTGGGAACTTGGGAGCTCGTGGTTTGGCGATGGAGTCTGATTACTGCAACTCTCTGAGTTTTGACGATGAAAAGAAAGAAATCCCTGTTGGCAAGTGTAGGGAACGATGGATTCTTTTCAAAATAAAAGCAGAGCGGTTTCCATAGAACATGTGACGAAGACGCAGGTTTTGTCTTTACCGTCTTAAAAAAGAAAAACACTGACTGGGAGCGTCCAAACTCTGAGAAAACCACAATCACGGCGACTTCGACTTACTCAAATAACTCCACGTCGTTTCCATGGCGATATCCATTGCGCAAAAAACCAATCAGAGTATTTGAACTCCATTTCACCCAGCAGTCGGACGCCGAGTGCGGTTGCTAGGCCCTTTGTGTGTATTTTTAAATCAAACGCAGTGTGTGTGTGTGTGTGATCATTTCCCATCATGCCTCATTTTAGACAGGAACTGATTCTTAAGTGCAGTAGACAAAATAGACTTTTGAACCAAACCGGGCCAGATTTCCTAAAAGGAGTCTTCAGGAGTGTGTTTTTTTGAACGGGGTCGATTTGATGAAAAATACAAAGAAGCTGCTGATTCTTTGCTGTTGATGGACGATTGATGTCGAATTATTTCACGTTTGCTTTGATGTGACGACCCTCTGATGCCTTCTGAGGTTTTCCAACACTTTAATTTTGAAGATTATGTTTTGCGGAGTGACTAAATTGAAGCCCAAGCTGTCACTTAGACGTGGAGAAAATAATAATAACATTCTTCTGGGGAAGGAAAAGTTTGATGTTTTGTTGAGATCGTGTTTCAGGCCCCACCTTATTTTTGTAATTCCCGAATCTGAAGCCCTGATCTGCCAGATAATTTCCCACTTCTGAACAAAAAGAGCAGTTTGTCCGAGTGTAAATCAAAGGAAAACAGCGATCTTGAAGCGAACGTTTGACCTGATCTTTGGTGGCGTTGGGGTTTCTGATCTCCCCTGTGAGGCAAAGTGGATTAAAACCAGCCTGAAGATCTGAGATCTTTGTTTTCGTGATCAGATCTCGCTGTTCAAATGGCCACTTTGCTCCTGAATCTGCTCTCTGATCTGTGTTTCATCTGATCTTTTTACATCTCTGGACTCAAGGATTCCTCCCTTTAGGCCTCGTTCAGACTTTTTTTTTTTTTTTTTTTTGGTCATATCCAGATTGTATCTAAATTGATTTTTAGAAAGATCCCAGATCCAAACCACATCTGGACAAAGTTTGGAATGTGATTCCAACCAGATTTCTGCAGATTAATCTCAGTCTGGACGCTCAAATTGGATTGGAGTGTCTGTTATGTGTCTCACAACGCCACACATGATGACGACGACGTTCAAAGTGACAGAAGTGCATGATAATGGCTGGTGTTACCATGGATACGTTAATGAATCTCAGCCCCCCCCCCCCCCCCCCGTCGCTGAACTTCCAGACATCAGGGACAGGATCAGGTCTGTCTTTCAAAGTGTACAAAAAAACAAAAAACAAATCTCTTTTCCTGAATGCTGTCAAAGCTCTTCAATCACAACTTCACTGTTTATTCATTGAGGAAAATAAGGGAATATAAACTTGTGTGCAGCTTTTAAAACCTTTTTTTCCGTTTGCCTGAGCTGCTGTACACGTCTGAGGAAACCTGCCTTCTGTCATCAAACGGCGAGAAGCCTTTTGACCTTTCGGCACAGAACGAGTGCCTTGGATCTCGTTTATTTAAAGCAATCTAGCCTTGACACCAACGAGCACCTTATATTTCATTATTAATTAAAAAGCAAGGAGTGGAAACTCTCTGCTGAAACCCAAACCGAACCTCGCCCGTGCGTTTCTCCCAGTCAAGATCCTTTTAGGAAATCCGGTCCGGCTGTTTAAGTGACATGAGAAGTAACGAGCAGTGTTTTGAAGACATGCTGTAGACATGTTTTAATGCTAACAATGATCTGTAATGTGACGTGTGTTGCTATGAAACATGTATGTTTGTTGGGAACAGGGTGTGGGCATTCAGAGGAAACAGAAAAAAAAAAGCCTGATTTGTATCAAGAAACGATGCATTCAACTGTGAAAATAAAACAAATGCAACGGCATCCTCTGCGGCCTGGTTTTGTGGATCCACACGATGACAGAATGTCTTCATCAAAGGGAAAAATTTAAATTTGTAGAAGCATGGGACTGCAGCCGTCACTGAACAATCAGGAAAAAAATACACTGAGACAAACATCGATATATTAAGCCTTTTCCTTTGAGAATTATTTTCAGTATCATCTGTTATCTTGTTATCTAAACCTGATAACAAGATAACAGATCTTCTCCTGTGGGATTAATAAGAAAATCCTGGTGATTTGAGCCCAGAATCACAATCTTCTCATCAGCGTCCGGACTTTGAAGAGACACCGCCGTCAGTTTGTTTGTCATAAATTTGTGTTTTTCTTCTCATAAATTTAACACTTTAATCTCAGAGAACATTCAAGCTTTTTTCTTGTAAATTTACAACTTTAATCTAAAAAAATTCTGAGCTTTTATTACTCCCCTCCCCTCCACAGCTGTTTTTTTTTTCTCCCTACAGTGACTGGTACCCAATCTTAGTTTACCACACTAAATTAAAAAAAACAAAAAAAAACAAAACAAAACAAAAAAAACAATTATTATATACTATATATATACTATTACAATAATTATAAAATAAATAAATAAAATAATGTTTCTTTTATCAAAACAGTTTTTCGTGTTTCCAGACCTGCTCAGCACCTGATCTTTGCTGTTGACTGATGCTCAGATCTCAGGCGCTTTGGGAGCAGCTGGGTGGTCGGTTCAGCTTCCTGCCTGCTGAAGTGTCCATGAGCAAGGCGCTGAGCCCCTGGAGGCCCCAGGCGCTTCCCATGAGGCTCCACCACCACTGGACTGTCGCAGGAAAGAGGGAAAAAGAAGAAGAAACACTGAAGGTTGACGAGTTAGACGACAGTGATCGGGTGTCTCTGCTCTGAAACTCAGCTGTGTGTGTGTGTGTGTGTGTGTGTGTGTGACTCCCTGTGGTTTTGAGATGCTGTAGCTGCCAACCCGTCCACAGGAAGTGATGTCAGTGTCCCAGCAGGAGGGGGTGTGGCCGTTGAGGTGAGGTCAGAGAGAAACCAGCCGATTGGCCCAGTGGCGATGAGGTCACCAGTAAACAGAGAGAAACCAGTTCACTGCTCCGGTGTCAAAACCAGCTTAGTTTATCTTTGTCTTAGACTTTACTCTAAACTTTATTTATTCTTTACTCTAAATTCTATTCAGAAACAGTAAAAACTCCCTAATGTCATTTTAAAAACCAAAATTGATACTACGCGTCATTTTGTGAGAAAGAGGGCTTGACTTGGTTGTAGAAATGAAGCAGCACAAGTCGTCTCAGCGGCACTGATAGTCCAAAAAAAACCAACAAAAAAAACCAACAACACAAACAATAAATAAAAATAAAACAAAGACGCATGAACAAATATTAAAACGTGTCACCGTTTTATTTGGATTAGAAAGTCGGAATGTTTGGTTACACATTAAAACATCTGTTACAAAGCTATTTCAATCTGTTTACTCATCTCTCTCTCTCTTTCTCTTTCCCACACACACACACACACACACAGACACACACACACACACAGACACACACACACACGCATTACAGTCATTACATTGGTACATGACCAGTCGTATTGCTGGCATGTTAAAGACGCCACATGTCAGATTTTCTCTTTCTTTCTTAAACTGCCGGTGAAACAGATGAGAGGGTAAGACGTTCAAATCAAAGTCAAAAGTCAGAATTTCCCGTTTGGACCGTCGTAATTCCAGCTTGGAAAAAAGAAATCAGACATGAATGTGTGTGAGTTTTTTTTTTTTTTTTTTTAACTCGACATAAACCCATTTGTGACGCAACAGCAAATGTAGTGTTAGAATGCTTCAGTGCAACGATAATGTCGTTTAATTGTGTTGGTATTTTGACAAACTGGAGGTCTTGTGATGCTGCAAATATGAATTCAGTGTCATTATAACGTCGTGTAGTGTTTACAGTGCAGGAAGCTGGAATTTCAGATTTTCCAACATCTTTTGTGAACGCAACATCAGGTGAGATGCTTTTCACCGCCTCAGAGAGCAAACCCAGCCGTCAGCTTCACACTTTAATCTGGTTCATACTGGGATTACTCTGGAAAATGGGACTCTTCGCCCTTTAATTGAAAAAATAAGAAAATTTGACCTCAGCCACAGTCGGTGTGTTTCCGTGAAATGTACTGAGATTCACACCGGATAAACGACTAAAAACAGGAATGTAAAAAAAAAAAAAAACAAACAGCCGGTGGTCGTCGTCAAGGTGGCAGATTCAGAGAAAATCCTTCATGTTTTACCTTTAATGAAAAAAATAAAACAAGAACACTTAAGAGTTTGAGTTGATAAGTAGGACTCATATCCAGCCTGCAGTAAGAGATGCTGTTTTTGAGATGTAGTGTTTTTAACAAGAGGAAATCACATTAGCACGCAGAGCATGAATTTTTCAAGATAAGGGCACATTTCAGGACAGGAGGCGGTACAGTACCTTTAAAAATCGACAGCCAGAGCCCTCCACCTCACGGAGTCACGGCACTGAAACCAGCGAGGCGCATGAGGCTCTCAATACTTCGTGATACTCGGTTCGGTATGCCGACGCCGTGGCGAACACACATCGGTACGGCTCGGCGCGGTGTGTAACACAGTGTGTAACACGGCCTCGCAGCGCAGATTAACTCCAGGAAGCAGAAGCTGAACGGGTGGAGGCTGAAAACTGATTTTACAAGTCACTTTCTATGGAGCACCATCGCTTACAGGACGTAAAAGTCTCATTATAACAAATGATAAACATGTGCTCGAGTCGTAAAGGCTTAGAGAATCTGTTCATGATGTATTACAACTTTAGTTAGAAAAATTATAACACACTTATAAGGCACCATGACTTTATGATTGTGGTGTATTACAGACATTTATAAGATGATTTTATTGTATTAAACCTTTATAAAAACACTTTTTGTTCCACTCTGAGTGAGGCGATTCACTCAGAGCATTTCAAAGTTTAGATGTGAGGGTTTAAAATATTACAAACTAATTCAATAAGCCTTTATTTAGTAAATCATCAAGATAAAAGGTGCTTATGCAGTAGGTAGTGTTCAGTTAATTGAAACTAACAATGTCCCTGTGCAATGTCACAGTTGTTTTTTTTTAGAACTGAGGGCTGAAAGATTAAATTTCCAAAATTTAGCAGCACTATTCAGACAGGACAGCAGCCGGGACACTAACTTTAACGTAAATATTCCAGCGACAGCCACATAATCACTTTTTTAAAAACAGGGTCTGATGACTTGTCCTGCATTTCTGGTGCTGGTTTGTTCTCTGATCATGAAATTTTGTTTTTCTGTGGCTGACAACCATCATAGCTGTCAGATTTCAATGTCAAACCCTGAAAGTAAAAGAGCGAGGACGTCTTTGCAGCGATGTCAAACAAGCAAACAAACAAACAGGGAGAAATCCAGCGGAGAAAAGAGAGAGCTCACTTCTTTCTCCTATTAAACTCCATTACAGCTGCACACAAAACACCACCAGAAACACAATATAAGTCACCAGCCCCTGACATTAAAATGTGCTCATGTGTTTTAGGGTGGAATTTCCCTTTAATGCCCCCATGTTACTCAGTTTGCATGATTTCATTTTCAAATCTCCTCTGGCTCAGCATCAGAGTTATGTTTTCCGTGTTGTTTCAGAAATAACTGCAGTTTGGTGAATTATAAAAGTTATAAATGTGACAGAGTGGTCTCTGATTGGCTGGTTGAAGCAGCTCAAAGTAGCTCCTCTAATTCAGTCGAGGTAAAACCTGCTGAGTGGAGCTTTTCAATGTCAAATAACGCTAACTGGCCGGACAGGGTGGATTTCTGTGATTCCTACGTGAAGGGAGCCAATCAGGACCGAGTCCAGCTGTAACGTGTTTCCTGGAGTTAGGCTGAAACTGCTTGGAGTTTCTCAGAACGCAGTAACTTTCAATTTTACCGCTCAAACAACAATCAAATTTAAACAGTCTGCATTGTAACGTCTGTGCTCATATATGGATACAAACGTAGGAAAAGTTGGATTCCTATAGTAAAGGCTCTTTAAAGCAATTTTTCACCTCGGACATTGACACTGTGTTGTCATTTGCAGCTGAAGCACATAAACTTTGAGTGTTTTTCGGTTTGGTTTTTGGAGCTTCCGTTGAACTGATGCTCCACAAACCAGACCCAAAAGCACCTGTTGTTGTCATGGAAACACAGGCTCAGTGATACCACGTCAGAAAATGATGGAAAAATTGAGTCCGGGTGGGAAAAGACCAAAGTTCTGACTGAATTAAACAAAGAGTCATCTGAGACGAGGAAGTGATCACAGCAACAGAGCCGCACAGCTCCGTGACTCTAAAAAAAACAATACAGTCGCACTTTCAGTTGCCATGGTAACAGCAGTGTGTTCTGTTGGACGGGAAATGCTGTCTTTCCCAATCACCAAGGCAACACTGGTGAACAATGGTTCCTGTTGTCGTCCAGGCAACACAGGTTCTCCATGACTACACAAGGTTTCTAAGTTACCATGGTAAGGCTGGCATGGTGTTCTCAGTTGCCAAGGCAACAGTCAATAAGGAAAAGTGTTCTCAGTCACAAGGCAACATCAGTGGATAGTGTTTGCTATTATTGTTAAGGTAACACAGGTTATCATTCTCCATGGCAAGAGCCACTCAAGGTGTCTAGGTTACTAAGGTGGGACTGGTGTAGTGTTCTCGGTTGCCAAGCCAACAGCCAGTAAGGAAAGGTTTTCTTGGTCACCAAGGCAACACTGGTGGATGAAGTTCTATGTTGTTGTCAAAACAATACAGGGGTGGGATCTCCATGGAAACAGCCACACAGGGTTTCAAAGTAATCAAGGTAGGCTGATGTAGTGTTCTCAGTTGCCAAGGAAACAGTCAAAAGTGTTCTGAATCATCAAATCAACACTGGTGGATGGTGTTTTCTGTTGTTGTCGAGGCAACACAGGCTGGCATCAGTGATCTCACTCTCCTTGGCAACAGCAGCCATTCACAGTTCTGCAGTTCTGTTACCAAGGGGAGTGTAGTGTCGTAGCATTTTTGGTTGTCAGGGCGACAGCCAAGTAAGGCAAAGTGTTCCATATCACTGAGGCAACACTGAACGGAAACAGTCAAATCAAGGCACCAACAGTTCGTCGTGCTCTCGGTCGTCATGACAACAGGCAATTTCTCGGTTGCCAGGGCAACATCAGTTGAGGGTCGTCAACCGAGGAGACGATCCCGTTGCTTCAGGTGCTGCTGGTTCTGTAGGTTCTCCACATGACGACAGAACAGGTTCCTTAACAACCAGCTGCGTTGTTTTCGGAAAAGGGATTTCTGTTTATTTTTTTGGAAAATGGAAACGTTTGGTTACTGAAATACACGGAAACACTCGACAACGGCTTCGACGTGTGCATGTACACGTGTTTTCATGGCAACACACACGGTACTTTGGTTCAAAATGCCCACCAAACACAACTCATCACAGGGGAACAGGTGGGAGGGGCTTGTAGCTTGGAGGGATGCCGGCTCAATGCCCCAGCTGTGTATTTTCATCTCGGGGGGGTTGACAGTTTGAAGCTGCGGTTTCCCGCTCAGCTGGTCGGGACAGTGTTAGAGTTTCCACTTAACAGAGTGAAATGTAGTTTTTGGGCACGATTCCACGCTTGCCGCCGACAACTCCCATAATCCACTGCTCATCCACAGACTCCACCTCCGTTATGGTGTCACCCACCTGGAAACAGAGAGACACACAGGGAATGTCATTTATTGTTAAAAAAAAATACATATCTTACAAATTGTCAGAAATTAACTTTCTGCCTCTTCTGCCAAAAAACTGAGAAACATAAAAAAAATGATGCACTTCTCTTACCTGCCTAAATATTTTTTAAATTATTTTTTAATAAAACTCATCAATCAATATGTTTATCAATGTTGTTTTCTGTATAGAATCAGAAAGTGTTTTAGTTTAAAACTCACAGAGAGCAAGTCCCCTCAACACACACACACACACACACACACACACACACCTTCAGTGTCAGCTCGTCTTCACTCTCTGCTGCGAAGTCAAACAGAGCCTTGGCCACGCCCTTAACTGCCGACTGCTGGCCTGTGATTGGCTGAGCTGGAAACAGGAAGAGGAAGTGGTGGTTACACACTTGAGCAGCCACACACTCATTTATCTCCTCCCGCACTGTTCCTGCCTGTGTGTGTGTGTGTGTGTGTGTGTGTGTGTGTGTGTGTGTGTGCGTATCAGAGATGAATCAAATTGAAAATACTTTGTAGTGTTTGTTTTCTTGACCTCGGAGCGCCGGGTGGGCGGCGTTTACAGCATCACAGCAACCTAAACCTCATCAGCCGTCAATCAGAGAAAATGCCCGTAACCCCCCCGCGCTGTGATTGGCTGAACTGTCTGACCCCCCGACTGTATCAATCCTATGTGGTAAACCCCGCCCACCTGGCACTCTGAGGAGGATAAAACAATCACAAGAATATTTCAAATACTATTTGACCCAAGTGTGGTGAGCGTCAGTTCCCCTGCTGCTGCAAGTGTGTGTGTGTGTGTGTGACTGTCTGTACGACGTCTGTGCTTTCCTGTGTGTGTGCGTGTGTGTGCGCGCGTGTGTGTGTGTGTGTAAAAGCCAAAACATCAGGTTTTCCACCGACACTCCACCAACCACACCGAAGCTGATTAACTGACATCACAAAGCGAAGTCAACGAACGGAAACGTCAAATAACCTGAACCGAACTTCACAACATCACATCAACAATCAACAAGATTTTAAATTAAGAAATCAAGCAATCAGTTAGATATCAGCCAATTCATATAAATGTACACATTTTGTATCCTCAAACAGCCACACATACATAACAACTATTTGTTTAGCACATTTTATGCAAAGGAATGCAATTCAATTCACTTTACAACAGAGAAATAGTATAAAAAACAGGTTAAAAAAAAAAAAAAAAAAAACAAGAATAAAAGAGGAAAATGAAATAAAAACAAATGTGTGTGTTTTGAAGATTTGTTATTTGCTTGGATGTGAATGTGTGTGGGCAACCGTGTGTGTTTCCATCTGGTATGTGTGTGTTTGGGTTTTGTTTTTTTGTGTGCTTGAGTGCACATACAGCACACAACTCCTGCACCAGTTTTTTGTGTGTGTGTGTGTGTGTGTGTGTGTGTACCGTTGCAGGGCTGTGTGAAAGCGGCGGGGTAGATCCCCTCTCTCCCCTCCAGTCTGCCCCTCCTCCACTCGGCGTCGATGTGCCGCAGCACTTTGATCTGCGCCCCCTTGTGGAAGGACAGATCCTCTGCGGTCTGACCCGGGAAGTCGAACAAGGCCACGGCCCACTCCTCGGCCTGGACACACACACACACACACACACACACACACACACACACACACACACACACACACACACACACACACACACACACACACACACACACACACACACATTTAATCTTTTTCACTGTGTGCTAACTAACTTTCCTCGCTCCAAATTCAAATAAATCCCGAGGAAACTGCACTCTGATTCGGGTTCTGATTTTATGAGATTGGATTATTTGGGACTTCAGCGCCTCCTGTGGATGAATCAGGTCACTGCAGGATACAGTACTTGTTTTCTAACTCAGGTGTTTTAAAACTTTTTCATGTTCTGGAGTCCCGGGCTGACTGTCATTAAGCGTCAGAGCGCTACTTGAAGTAATTTTTGCCCTATGGATTCCACCACTTGACTGAACTCATAATATTGGCACTTTTACCTGAATTGAGCAGCTACATAAGAATAAATGCACACATTACATTGGCATGATTTGGTAAATAATTAGTGTAATTATTTTACTTATAATTACTTACAGCAGAGTCTGACTTGAAATGATATTTGGTTTCCTGCAACACTGTCTAATAGTTGAAGTGTTTAGATGGTCTGGCAAAACTTTGAAAAATGCACTTATTATTAAAACCAACACATTTCAAAAGATAGTCTTCTTCAGGGAATTAGAAGTAGAAGTGAATGGACGCTGTTGTCACAGTCCCATAATGATATGAGTTGGATTTTTACCATTGGATGTTAAAAATACCACTTAGAGAAATGTCAAAAAGCTTCTGTAACACACTTCACACTGACTACAGACTGTGGACTAACCCAGGCTTTTTCAAACTTTTTCATATTCCATATTTTTCCAAGCTGCAGACCCCAGTTTGATGTGATTTTGTGACATGAAAGGATATTTTGGTTTGTGGTAAGCATTATATTGTTCTCAACATCACAACATGTATCTACTGATGTTGAGAAACAGATTCAGAACAGTAAGACTAAAACATAATGTTAAAATGAGCATTCATGTTTTTTTTTTGTTTTGCAAAAATTTCTAGTGAATTTCATTCTAGCGAAGTTATATTATTGCTCATTTTGCTGTGGACCCTGTAAAGAGCTCTGTTTTGAAAGCCACTGCTCCGCCCACGATTCAGGGCTGCAGTTGACCTGCGGAAAATGAAACGTCACACACACTCACCACGGAGTCTTGGTCCTGTGGGGGTTTTGGTGCTGAAGACAAAGAGGAAACACATTGTGCTGAATCAATAAAACAGAAAATATATATCAATATAGGTGCAAATCGTACAGCTTTAAAAACTGGACTATTGATCTTAATGAAAACAAGCTCACTGATTCTGTGTTATTAGAAAGATAACACACACACACACACACACACACACAGGAACAACAGTGCACCACATGGACAGGAAGTGAGCGTTGCAGCGGCCTGTCTCTGTTGATGCATGACGCTTATTTGTGCAGAATCTGCTGCTGCAGTTTGTTGTGTGCATGACTGTGCTTCTGTAATCCGTTTCTATTGTGTCTTTATTGTTTTTATAGCAGTTTAATAAGATTGTATTGTAAGTCTGAAATTCCCAATGAGGTGGGACGGTGTGAAAGCAGCAGGGAGGGCAGGGAATATTGAACTTCAACATACAAGCTCTACATGCAAGTTATCTTATTTATTTATTTACTTATCTGCACGTTTGCGACGACATATTTAAGTTGTTTACAAAGTTGTGAGCTAGAAAGATCATGACTTCATTTGCCTCTGATTTGTTGGCATTTTCAAGAGTTTTGAACCAAAAAGTCTATCGTCTATCGTCTATCATCTACAAATGAATGGAGTCTTCCTAATTCCTTCATAATATTTTATGGAACTTTGATTTTTGCTTGTGAACCGAAACAGATAAATAAAATAAAATAAAAAGCAGAATGATGCAGATGCTCCGTCTCACCAGGCGTTTCCACCGCTGTGGGATCCGTGGCCACCACAGGCGTAACTTCTGCTGTTTCCCCCGGCGACGGCGGCTGTGGGAGGGGCTCCACCACCTCAGTGAAGCTGAGAGGGAAGATTCCTATTCGCCCGTGGATCTGGCCCCGCCCCCACTCCTGTCCAATCAGCTCCAGCAGGGCGATGACATCACCCTGGGAGAAGGTGAGCTCGTCCTCCTCCTCGCCCTCATAGTCGAACTTGGCCACGCACCTGGGACCGCTGCATGCACACACACACACACACACACACACACACACACACACACACCATAGCAAAAGACACACTAATATGACATACAGTCACACATATATAATATCACATACAAGAGAACCACCTTATTAAATAGTCTTAAATGTATTCTAGGACTGTGTGTCTGTGTGTGTGCGTGAGTGAGTGTGTGTGTGTGTGTGTGTGTGTGTGTGTGTGTGTGTGTGTGTGTGTGTGTGTGTGTGTGTGTGTGTGTGTCTGACCTGACAGCTGCAGGCTCTGGCTGCTCCTTCTGGACAGGCAGGATGGACTGGGTGACAAAAGCAGACAAATTAACTCTCATTAAATATTCAAAGCTCCGGTCAGTGATCTCTGCTGACAGCCGCCCTCTGCTGGCTGAGCACGGAACTACAACAACAACAACACAGCTGCTTCACTCGGCTGTAGACTCTGTTTACGCCAACTGAGGCTGTCATTTCTGTCTGTCAGCAGAAGATAACAGTGTCCTCCATACAGTTTTCACAGACATTTCCTAATAGTTAACTTATCTTAACTTAACTTATCCTGACAGAGGAAATGTTAAGTTAAATGATCTTTTTTAAACAGTTGTCAGCACCGGTAAATCACACTGTTCAGTCTGAATCTTTATGTTCCTCCATGTCAAACCAAGTTTAAATGATTATTATAACACAGTTTAACCAGTTTAAACTCGCTGTCCTGATGTCTTTGCTTTAAATCCTATTCCACTGAAAAAAACAAACAAACAAAAAAAAAAAACACCAAGTTAAGAGGCATTCAAGGCACCAAGTCCAGGAGGAAATCTGACGGTGAGTTTGGATATTTCACTGTAAGGTATCACACTGCTCGGTTCGTTCCTGTGCAGTGGACCGTGGCGTCAGGGGGACTCAACACCGACACATGATGCCAGCTCTTACATTTTGTAATACAAAACTAACTGCAACACTTTCTAAAAAAGGACCAACTTAAGCCATTTTTTTCAGCATTTAGGCTTTTAAATCACAATCTTCTTTTAAGTATTTTAATACATACGATTTAGAGAGATCAGTATTTGCCATTTTTTCAATGTTTAGGCTTTCAAAAGATCAACTTCAGCTAAAATTTCAATGCTTAGGACTTTAAATCCCCAACTTTAATTTAATTTTCAATATTTAAGCTTTAAAAACACCAACTTCAGCTTGCAGGTCCCATCATCAACATCAACTTCTGTTACATTTTCCAATACAAACCAACCAATATCAAACAACCAACCGATAACTAACCCTAACCCTAACCCAACACACCTGAGACTCTGACAGGCCCAGGCCCTCCAAGGTGCGTTTGGATTGGTTGTCCATGTCAGGGGCAGGCTCTGGTTGGATGTCCAGGTCCAGGAGACACTGTGATTGGTCGATGAGAGGCGTGACGACAGTGTGAGCTCTCCCTTCACCCAACAGATTCTCCGAAGGGGCGGGGCTTGGGTCATCCAGTACAACCAGGACTTCCTGTTTCTGAGATGTGGGACCAAATCAGGAAATCATGAACCCAGAGGCAGTGGCGGTGAGTGTGTGTGTGTGTGTGTGTGTGTGTGTGTGTGTGTGTGTGTGTGTGTTAATACCTACCACATAGCTGCCGTACAGCGGGTGTCCAGGTTTAGGCCGGGGGGGCAGCGGGGGCCCTCTCTTCAGCGTCTTCTGACTTTGCGTCTGATTGGCCGGGGATGGAGTCTTGGAAGGAGGAGGCACCTGGTTGGCTGGAGAAGCAGAGGGGGCGGGGCTAGTTTTAGCTGGAGGAGGCGCCTGGTTGGCTGGAGAGGCAGAGGGGGCGGGGCTAGTTTTAGCTGGAGGAGGCGCCTGGTTGGCCGGAGAAGCAGAGGGGGCGGGGCTAGTTTTAGCTGGAGGAGGTGCCTGGTTGGTTGCAGAGGAGGACGTGGTGTTGATGGCGGGAGGCGGCGGTCGGCCAGGAATGGATTTGATTGGTGGAGGACGAAGGGGGAGGAGCTTCACTCCTGATGGACTGGAGGAAGAGAGAGAGAGAGAGAGAGATGAATTAAAACCAGTTTACCCAAACAATCCAATTCAAATTAATCAATAATAAATTTCCCTCTGATGAATTTCTTAGACTGAGATTTGCTTTAGACAGCTATGTTTATGTCTTTTGTCTTTTTTAAAGAAGTAATTAGAAAGCAAGGTTTTACACCAACCATAACTTGATATATACATAAAGCTAAATTTATGCAAATCCCTTGTGTTTTTATGACTTTAATAATGAGTTCCATGTGATTTGTAAGTCTATAAATTATGAAAATCGGCAGAAAAACTCTTGAAGACTATATAAAATAATATGTTATATAACTTGAATCATGAATCTTTAACCTTTGAAAAATGTTCATTAATTTTTCTTTTGTTTATTTACTTATTCCAGCTTATTTTTATTAAGTGTTTTTAAAATAATTGTTTTTATAATATCCAATTTCATTTACTTTTGTTGCTAATTATTTATTATTGCTAATGATCTCCACAATGTTATAACTTTAACATAAAGTATAAAATACAAACAAATATTTTTCCACTCATGCAGTTCGTCCATCCATAAAGTTTGTGTGTGATTTGGTGAGGTTTCCAGTCTGCCTCCCTTCACCACAATACAATGTGACAGGATGGTCCTCCTCGCCAAATCACACAGATGGATAAACTGCACTAGGATTAAGTGGGGAAATGTCTATTTTTTGCATTTTTGGGTGAACTGCACCTTTAAATTTTTTTCTGTCACATTAGCTTTCCACAAAGAGCAGTAATAAAGAGCTGCGTTCCTCTCGTTCCAGAGCAGCGGCCGCCTGAGAAGAGACCGGCCCGGCACTTAGCGGCCTAATTCCCATTTAATGAACAGGCCTGCTCGGTTACACAGAGCGCTGAGGTCACGTTGTTCCTCACGAGGAGCAAAGCCTCCTCATCGCCTCTCACTGCGGCTCCTTTCCCTTCAAAACAGACACTCTCCTGTGGATCTAAACCTCTGACAAAACTCTGCTTCACTCACCGTGGAGGCAGAGGAGGGTCCGACGGGTTCGGGTTGGCAGTGCTCGCAGCATCGGGTTTGGTCTGAGGTGGAGGGCCCTTCCTGAGGGCCGGAGCTGGAGGTTTGAGACCAGGGGCCGGGGCCGGGGCTGTGACTGGGGCCGGAGAGGGGCCTGGAGGTTTGGAGGCTGCAGCCGGGGCAGGAGGTTTGGGCAGAACGGGGGCCGGGTCCGGGTTTGTGGGTGTCGGCGAGGGTCCAGCGGGCTTGGAGGCCACAGCTGGAGCTGGAGACAGAGAGAGTACAGCAAACGTCACATCAGAGCAGTACTAATACTACTAGTGCAACTAAAAATAATAAAATAATAAATCATCATAGAAACATTGCACTTTTTGGTTTTCACTTTCTGGAAAGCATCTGATTCACAAAAAAGCTTTTTAAAAAGGTGAAAAACAAAGGCAGCATTATACATGAGTAGGAGAAAATGTTGAGAAACAGATTCAAAAGAAATGTAGTTAAGTATACATAAAATAACATTTTTTATTTTAAAAAACATCTGACTTAAGCTGATACTTTGCACTTAAATTTGAACGCTTCCATGAAAAAATATAAACAAGAATACCATTACAAGGATAAATCTGTTTTTAATTAAATGTCTGAATAAACAAAATGAGCAGAGAGTAAAAAAAGATGAAGATTCTGGTAAACCAATAAACTGACAACAAAAGGTTTTTGTTTTTTATGCAGATAATATCAATCAAAAAATGATACAAACCGACTAATGCAGAGGGTGTTTCTGGCTTTGAGGATGAAATTTGGGATTTTAGATTCACAATTGCCCCTTTTCCACCAGAAAAAACCTGGTGCTAGTTCGGAGCTGGTGCTAGAGCCGGTGCTTAACTGGTGCCAACGAAGAACCAGTTTGCTTTTCCACCGGTCAAGAGCAAAGTGGAGCCAATTCAGAACCACGTCATGACGTCTTCGGAAAACGTGATGACGGGTGCGCGAGACGCTCGCTCAGAATCACAATAACCATCATGAATGAATGAATGAATGATACTTTATTAATCCTTTGCAAGAAATTACATTGTCACGGCAGCTTCATCACTTCAACACACATCAAACTGCACACTCATACAGCACAGTGGCTGCAGCGTCTCTGTCTCTGTCCGCCCGTCCTGTCCTGAAGCCGCTGAAACTGATCAGTGAGTCGGGGATGATGTTCGTGAGCCGCGTCTCAGTCAAGCATATAACGCTGCTTTCCCCATACAGTTTCTGGCCCCGGGTGGAGCAGGATCTGGATTTATTAGCGATGCAAATACTGCTTGTGTCTTTACAAGCCTACATTTCAATACAGAGGCGAAAAACACAATTATTGCCGGCTACCTGTCGGATTCGCGATCGGAACGAATGACAGCGATGTTTAGTTATAAAACGGGTGCTTCTCATCCTTAAATGTAATTTGCTGAGCCGCGTTCCATGCCGTTGTAAAATCAGTATAACCCGCGGCTTCTCGGGGATTATTGTTTATGTTTATAGCGTTCGCAGTTCCTGTTTTGTTTTGTAACCCTGCCCACCAATGACGCAGTGGGCCGCGTCATCGGTTCTTTCTCTGGCTCCTGTTTAGCCCCTGCTCGGAGTCGGTGCTTGCCTAGCACCAGTTTGGAACCAGTTTGGCACCAGTTTGGCCCCAGCTCGGGCGGTGGAAAACCAAAAAACTGGTGCTAAGTCAGGCACCGGCTCCGAACCAGCCCTGGTGGAAAAGGGGTAAATGAGTATTATGTGAAGAAATACATACATCAGTCAGTTAATTTTATTCATCAATGGCATTAATCTGTTTTATTTTTTTATTTTTTTTGGCAGATAAACACGTTAATTGTGTTTTCAAATAAAATAAAATAAAAAAACACAACTGAACTAAAGGTTCATGTAAATCCCCATGTCAAGGTGCTGTTGTGTAACAAAAATCCTCTAGAGGGCACTGTTTGCTGTTATTAGACAGAGGTTATGGTTAGTGATACTGCCAGGTGCAGTGACGGTATTACGGCTACAATAACATAATAACATACAAAAGGATTAAAAAAAAACCACAAGAAAACAAGAAAGACAAACTAAACTTTCTGTTTACTGTATGAACTTTTGTGGCAACCAATGAAACGCAGCGGCAGCAGGCTGGTTAAAGCTGATTGGTTGAAGACGTACATGTACATCTTTACTCGCTGAATACTTGTTACATAATGGGTTTTTGTACACAGCAACATACTGCAGGGAAGTTATGTGCATAATTTCCATAATGCCAACACACACACACACACACACACACACACACACACACATCACAGTAGAGTGTTTTGTTCTTGCACAATCATGACATTTTTCCCTCTCATGCTCCGTGTTGTGCAACGTTGGCCCCTCCACATGTTTGCGTGTTTCTGCACAACAACTGACTCTGGTTAGCAGGATTTGTTTCTCTAAGCTCTCAAACTCTCCTGAAACACTCCATTGTCCTGCAGCTACACACACACACACACACACACACACACACACACACACACACACACACACACAGGCTCTCTTACCGCTGGCTCTGCGTGCTGAGGTCAGTGCCGGTGGTTTTGTCGGGAGTCCTGGACGACCACTTCCCGGTTTCGCTGAAACAACAACAGGAAAAATAAAGTCAGAGCTGTAGGGCCCATGGGGAACATCAGGCACAACACCAGGGGCCCCGCCTTGCTCTATACAGGGACCCCATCATCCCACAACCAATCCGATTTTTCTTTCTTTCTTTCTTTTTTTTTTTTGGAAGCTCATTAGCCGGATTTCCACTGTCTCCCCCGATCTCTGCCGGCTCCTCGGTTTCCAGCTGCTGAGGGCCCAGAGAGTTCCTATGGGTCAGACAGGGCTAACTGAGCTCAAAGGCGGGGCTAAGGCTTGTGGGCGGGGCTTGCCTGGCTTTGGGCGAGGACATGGTGCAGCTGATAATAGCTATTAGTAACGATCTCTCCGACTACCTTATGTGAAGCACTTTGAATTGCTTTATGTAGACGAGTTTGGCAAGTTACTGGGCAAAGTGGTTCGAGTATGTGACTCCACTGAAACCATATTAGATCTGACAATTAAACGGATGAGAAGAGTTGAATGATTAGGGCATATCTGTTCTATTGGAAAAGCCTGTTTTGGAATGTTGCCGTCATTTTGTTGTGGTTTTTGTTTTGTCCATTTTATTTTTATTTTTATTTTTGTTAAGTTTGAATTGTGATTCTGAAGAAAAAAATGTCAGAAAAAGGAAAAAAAAAGAGAGGTTTTAACAATGTATGTGCGGGTTCGACCCTGGAATAAGGACACTGAAACTCGGAACACAAGAAGGAAATGAAATGTAAAATGTCTTTGTACTGCAAATCCCTGAATAAAAATGTGAATAAAAAAAAAAAGATAAAGAATTGTTTTGTGTATGAATGGTGCTGTACAAACAAGCTTGCCTTGCCTTGGTATCTGTCAACACTGAGGGAAAAAAAGGCCATCAGCAAACTAGCAAAAAATCACTGGAACATTACAAAAAAAAAAACAAAAAAACAAACAAACATTACAATTATCAAAATAATAATAATGATAAGCGTAAGAATAATAATGATAATGATAATACTAATAATAATGAAGGGAAAAAGATGATAAACAAATAAGCAAGAAACTGCCTGAAAATTTGCAAGAAAAAGGTCAAGTAAAAAGATTTAAAAATGCAACAAACTGAAGTGAATTTTATAAAACCGTTCAGGTTGTTCATCTGTTGGACCTTCATCGATCTATTCATGGTAAAACACAAGCCCCCCCCCCCCCAAATTTTTTTTGCCGAGGGCCTCCAAATGTCTCGGAACAGCACTGAGTGAGATAAATTGAATATCTGACCAAGACAAAACAACTTGGAAATAAAAACTTGCCATCAGGCTGAATCAACAAAGCGGTGATGTCACTGTGGATAAACCTGCTGTCGGGAAACACCGGAGTGTGTGTGTCCAACATCCTGAGTGTGTTTCAGGTCAGCATGGAAACCGATCATTCATCATGCTGGAATCTGAGCCGCCGATAAGTCGTTCAAACACTTGAAACTTCATTCAAATATTGAACTAGTCCGAGACAACACCACCACAAAGTTGTGTTTACATTACTTACTCCTATTTCTGTTTGCACGTGAAAACTATGTTAACACCAGCTGGGGTGATTTCCTGTTATAACCTCAGGAGAAGGATTAGATTCACCTCTGTGAGAAAAGTCTGAGGAAAACCTTTCATAAGATTTTGAGGTTCATGCTACAAGAAAGCTGATTCCTTTCTCTGAAAATCTGACATTTTGTACATAAATTTTGAATTGTAGTAATCTATAATCATAGTATATCGCTTTATATGAGCAAACTCTGAACATATTATAGCAAGAAAGCCTCTAGTATTTGAAAAAAGCCAAGATGTCGATACAGGATACAGAAAGTGTAGTAAAATCAAATCCATAAACCCTAATAATCACAATATGTTAACAAAAAGATCAGGATTCGCTGTAACTGAGTATCAGTCTGAACCTGATTCAACAATGTTTGAATTCTGTGCAAACTCAAAGCTTATTAACAGCCGCTGTACTGCAGATACGGCTTATCTGTTAGATAAGACTAAAGGAAGTAGGCGAAGCATGTGCCATTCAAACACGATGCAAATGTTTCATGAAACTTAACGACATCCCTGCACGATCACAAAAGAACAAGAGCTTTCCAGTGACACGGCGGAAGTTTAATTCTTCTTGTTTTAAACGCACCATAACCACAGAAACGATAATTTCCAGGATGTTTGAAGCCCAGGCAGCAGGATGACCGGCCCGTGTGGCTGAAGGGTTGAAGGTTCAATCCCTCACCTCACCTAAGAGCATCAGCCCAAGGACTACAGTGTAATTTCAAACAGATGAATGATACTTGAAGTGGTTAAAACCTCCTGTAGCTTAAAGTCACACAGGCTCACCGACCCATAATTAACAGCAGGAGCAGCGATCAGTGCCAGTCGCTCGACTGTTCCGTGGAATAAGAGATTTCGAAAGTTTTTAAACAAAAACTGTCCCACATGGTATTTGGTGTTGCCGTTCCAGCACACGTTGGTAAAGCTCATTGATTACTTCATGCATCTTTAAAGACGCCATTAAAAGAACTCCCAAGACTTCTGCTTCCCGGAAAAGAGAATGTCTTTAATTCTCTTTAATACACTTTAATGCTCTCTCTACTATCACTATTGAAGTAAAGCAGAAAATGCCAAAAAAAGAACCTCCCTTACAGATTTAATGTTATTTTCTGATTTTGAATGTTTGTTATTTGCTAAGTGTTTGTTGATGTTTCAGTGTTTGGTGTGCTCAGGGACACATTTCCATCCTAGAGGACAATAAAGTTGCATTGTTTTGTATTTATGGCCCCCTCAAACCGTCATACTCACCGGTGTGTGTCTGTGTCTGTGTCTCCGTGCCCGTGCCGCCCTCTGTGGAGGGTCTCGGGGGCAGAGTCGGAGCCTCCACCCCGGCCGCGCTGCTCCTGTCCTGGGCCGGAGCGCCCACGCTGGCCCTGGGGGCGACTGGAGGTCTGGGTGGGGGTTTGGGATTGGCGTCGCCCTGGGAGGAGCTGTGTTTGGGCGGAGGCGGCCGGGGGGCGGGGACCGGGGCCGGGGCGGCTGAGGGGGGGGTTTCTACGGGACACTGGGGTTTGGGGGAAATCGGCGGGGGCTTTTCGGTGCTTTTCTGGGGTTGGGGAAGCAAAGCCGGAGCAGGTTTTGGGGGACAGGAAGGGGCGGCTTCAGAGGGGTTTACGTCTGCAGCCGGGGGGTCAGTTCTTTTCGGGGCGTCAACGCCACCCGAGTCTGATCCTGCTGCTGTCAAAGCTCCGTCTTCCCAGAATCCTTTGCTGGACGGTTTGATGTTGTGTGCAAAGGTTTTGGGTTTTGGGGCGACGATGGGAGGGGCCGGTTTGGCGGGCTGGCCCTGGAGACGAGGGCGTGGCCGCGGTTCGGGTCTCTTAGCGATGGAGGCCTCTTCGGCTGTCCCACAGTCTCCATGGTTACCGTTTCCATAGCTACCGTCGGCCACCTGCTGCTGCTGCTGCTGTTCGAAGGCTTGGATCCTCGCTTTCAGAGTCGCCATGTCTTCTTCCTCAACTTCCTCTTCCTCGTCTTCCTCCTCGCCCTCCGATTGGCTGAGCCCGCTGCCGTCGCTACGGTGATCGGGGAAGCCCCAGTCGTCAGAGCTGAAGGCCTCGAGGAGCTCCTGCAGGTACTTCCCCTGGCTCACTTCCTTGTTGGTGACGTCGCTTTCTCTGCGGGCGGCGAGTGTGGCTAACCCGTCCTCGCGGAGCTTCACCAGAGTCTGAACTTTGACCTCTGTGCTGCCGGACTGTGGGCGGGGCCTGGAGCGTGGGCGCGGCCTGGGACGCTCCAGCGGGGCGTTGGGCGAGGGGCCAGAAGGTGTTGCCACGGTTACACCAGCCACAGGTGGATCCCACTGGTCAGTTTGAGCTCCACAGGCGGAGGTCAAAGGTGAGAAAACGTCAGCGAGGAGGTCACAGCACTGTGTGTGAGCTGAGGAGTGTGTGACGGTGTGTGTGACGGTGTGTGTGACGCCCTCGGGGTGTGAGTTTGGTCCCGCGCTGTCACACAGGGCGATGAACGATGACTGGCTAGCACTGCTGCTGATGTCATCAACGTGGGACGGTTTGGGAGTGTAAGGGAGAGACGGTCGTGGTGGCCTCACTGGTCTCTTAACTACACACACACACACGCACACACACACACACACACACACACACACACACACACAGACAGACACACAGACACACAGACACAAATTACTACGCTCATAAGAGAAGTAAATACAATGATATTTTGCAGTATAGAGCATAATGAAGATGTATATATTGACCTACCAACTGTTTATGTTTTATTTTAAGTTTTAAAAGCTGATTCAGGATAAAACTCATAAAATAAATATAAAAGTAAAAATATATGAAACAAACAATATGAAAAGTAAAAAACTAAATAAGCCTCCTCTCACCCTGAGAGCCGTGGGGCTCGGGGGCGGAGCCTGGATCGGTCTGCGTGGCGATGGTTGTTGTGGAAACTGGACGTCGTGAAGAGGAGGAGGAGGAGGAGGAAGAGGAGGAGGAGGAGGAAGGGGGGAGGAGAACCTGCTCCTGAGTCTTTTCTCTGATCACCTCCTCATACGAGGGAGGAGGCTGGGCAGGAGACACACACAGGACAAAATGATAAAACACCAAGGAAGTCCACGTTTGATTTGGATTCAGTTTCTGTGAGGAATTAAATCAAGTCCTCAAATTATTCTGAATCAACAGCTGAAGACTGAAATATCTCAATGACCCCTCATGAGGACTGCTTTATTAATTTTCAAACTTTCTCCAGACCTACATGTGAAAATTTTGTGACCAATTCTGATCACAACAAAAATCAAAACAAGTGAGAGGACAGGAGATGAGGAAACATACAGTACAGTCATGCACATATGGGATCAGTGCAACAACGGGATTTTCTAAAAAATATCTGGTAAGAAAAATTAGTGATAGGATGATGCATCAAAACGGCTCGCCCATCACAATCTCACAAGCTCTCCATCCAAATCATGTCCTTCTTTTAAAAAACTATTCACATTCTAAGAATCAGCTGGAAGGATCTGCGGTTCAGCCAGACTTTGTCGTCGGTGAACTTTTATTTATGACTCTGTGTCGTGGTTGTATTTAATCATGATGCCAGTATCACATATTGAATCGTTATTATGATGAAGGCATGTCATTGATCACTGACAGAAACACATAAATGCAAATATGAAAACATATGGAGTGCCACATTATGAGAGCATGCAAAACAGCTGCAACGGCTTTAGAGCTTCCTGAGACAAAACAAAACAAAAAAACAAAACAAATGGAGACTGTGCTGCATGAGGGTTAGGGTTAGTAATAAAAGAGTATAAATGTTTTCTCAGAGACTTTAGCTACAAAGTTCTGCTCTCTTGCAGGTAAACAGACAGGTTAGCAGACAGACAGGCAGGTAGGTAGCTTACCTGTATGGATGGAGGGATGGTGGGACCCCAGATCTGAGCGGCTGGTGGAGGCGGAGGAGGGAATCCCCCAGAAGCCCCTGGGAACCAGGAGGTGGAGGCAAGCGGCTCTGCTGACAGGATGGTGATCTCCGGTCGCCTGGCAACACAGCAGGACAACAGGAGAGATCATTGATGAAACATGTTAACTAGGGTGGCCCATTTTTACATGTAAAATTTCAACTTCCTATTTTTTAAGCTCCTAACCCCTAAATTGGTTGCAATACATGAGAAAACTCTGCTGGTGGATTTTTTTCTCGATCATCAACATTTCCCTCTCTCTCATGGACCTTGAAGTTTAGCCATAGACTTAACACAGTCTGTTTTCACATGTGAATAGGGTAAAAATTTTATCCTACAGATATCACCATGAAACTTACTAAGTTGATTACTTACAATAAGCCAAACAAAAAATGTATTACAAGTTCTTTGAAATTCTTTGTTTGCTTTGAAATGCTTTTGAAATGCTAACCCTAACGCTAATGCTTTTGAAATGCTTTGTTTTTTGGGATAGTTCTTATTAGATGGATCTTATTCCAAGTTAGCAACTCATTTAGAGAGAAAAGGTGCAAGATAATATTTATATGTTCTCAGACAAAGTAAACAAAAAAGAAAGAAAACAGATGATCAAAATAACCAGATCGATGTTTGTTAGTTAAACGTTTCCTTCTGTTCCAGATTTTATAAATATAAATATAACTACTTATATCAGGATATTTTGTGTTTGAAGTTTTTCTTGAGTTTTCTCTTTTGTATTCTAACATGTTGGCAATAAATGTCACTTGTTTTCAAGGATTGTTGTTTTTATTCATTCAATTTCACCTTCATTCTCGGGAAAGGATAATGCTGCAGCTGAAGCTAAAGATCAACTTGAAATTTGCTCATGTAAACAAAGAATTTCAAAGAACTTGTAATACATTTTTTGTTTGGCTAATTGTAAGTAATCAACTTAGTAAGTTTCATGGTGATATCTGTAGGATAAAATTTTTTACCCTATTCACGTGTGAAAACACTGTGTTAAGTCTATGGCTAAACTTCAAGGTCGATGAGAGAGAGGGAAATTTTGTCCGATTGAGAAAAAAATTTCACCAGCAGAGTTTTCTCATGTATTGGAACCAATTTAGGGGTTAGGAGCTTAGACTTTCCAACTTTCATGTTTTTGGGCCACCCTGATGTTTACTGTAAACAGAGTAATAACAGAGCGGGTCATAATCAACAGACAAACAGCTGAGTAAGATCACATGCCCCTGTTGACTGAAAACACTCGGTCCAGATACCAAAGTCAGCAATCAGAAAGGTTTAATTGACAACAGAATTCAAACAGCTACTGCCGACATGCCCTGAAGCAAGGCACCTCCCTCCCTGCTCCCTCCCTCAGGCCACGGTCTCATCCTGCAAGCTATTTCACATAATGCACTGTGAGTCAGTCATAATCAGAGGTTAGGAGGCTTTTTTGTGGTAAGCAGAGCCCACTGCCACGCCCCCTTTTGGCCAAAGACCGCAGCACGTCTTCCTTGGCCCCGCACCAATCTTCTCACCATCCTTCTGATTTTATTGTGCGGGGAGCGATGACTTATTACAAGAGGAGACAGATCGAAATGGAAATAGGCCTGAGCGCATTACGTCCATCTGTTTCTAATTTTCGGACAAACCGAGCACGCTTTCGGTCAAACACTTCAGTCAGAGTCAACCCACAACAAGCGCATGCACACATGTGACACGTTTGTCATGTCGGGCAGCTTTCTGAGTAAATCAGAAGTTTACTGCACGTCGGCTCACCACAACATCGAGTAACATTGAAAAAAAAAAAACTGATTACAAACAAACAAAACACACTGGACTTATTGACTGCAGCAGCCAATCAGAATAGAGCATTCATTATAATGTAAAGTAAAGATTAGCTAATCTGTGATGAATTAACCACCTCCAGCTCACCTTTGTTTCTTTCTTTTTTTTTTTTTAATAGATTTGTACTGTTTTTGGCTGCTGTTGCTGTGGAAACGGCGCTGCATGGCTTTCTCTGTGACTTCTAGAAGCCGCTTTCCATTTCAAAACGCAAAATGCAACTTCAATTGTCGGCAAATCTGGACGCTGACATCCACGATTCCTGTGTAGTGACGCATGTAAAGACATCTGTGCTGCCAACGTGACAAGAGGAGCCTGCAGATTTTGCATTTCATTGTTCCGTTTGGATCAGTCACTTCCTGTGAGGAGGCGATTTCCCATCACAGATCAAACTGACAGCAGGTTTTAATATGGATAAAGAAGATGGATTTTTAGCTGAAAATATCTTGCCTTCTACAATTTTAACTGCAGTTTTGTCAAGTCCTCCCATTTTCACATGGTCTGTTGTTGTGTCTTACCTCCGGTCCCGGTCTCGCTCTCGTTCTCTGGGCGCCTCGGAGAGAGAGGTCGACCTCGTGGAGGCTGGCACACAGAAAAAAGTCAGAAAACACAACACAGACTTCATCAACCAGGGCTAGCTGTGTGAAAGCAGTGGAGATAAAAATACAGTGCATATAGTGCAAATCTCACAAAACAGCTTTGAAAAGGACACACGGCAGGCAGTTATTTTCAATGTAAGCCGCCGACATGGAACTACAAACATATGCTGGCCTCGACTTTTTTCATTGCTGCAGTGGCACGGACAACCATCAGCCCATCACCTAAACAAAGTTGTTCACCGTTTCAACTTCACTTCCTTTCCTTTATCTCTACAAAGTTCCTACTTTTGGATTTCATCTCCTACCACTGATATTGGAGGAAAAACTAACTACACAAGCCCATGATGGTGTTAATCACATCAGTGGGCACTTGAAGGGAAACGCACCGACAGTGTAGCTCCTTGCTGTGAATCATGTTGTAGCTTTGTTGTCCAAACTTTGTTCAAACCCACATAACTTAAAATAACTAATTTAAAACTAGGCCTATAGCCAAGATACCAAAATTTCCAAAACACCAACTGTGTCCTGCTGAATTACACTGAAATGTTTAGAACATGACGCGCAAAAAGATTAGATTTTTTTTTTTTTTTTTTTTTGGTTTTGATGTAAAGGTGCAGACATTAGCTGCTTAAGAGGAAATTAGAGTTTAAGCGTTTAAAAAGAAAGATATGCTGGGCAGTCCATTCTTGGGAATTGATTACTTTTATTTTGTCTCTGACGTCCAATTTGAATTTGAAGCTGCAGACTTTCAGCTGCGAGGTAAGAGGCTCTGAATAACCTTTTTCTGTCGCCTCAGTGATGACTGCAGCCGTAGAGGCATTCACGCAACTTATCTGAAATGTGAATATGCTGAATCAGCAGAATGTGACATTTCAGAGACACTTTGAATGAAGCCGAGGAGATGAGAGAGTGAAGTGGGAGAGGTTTATACTGTAGGCTGGATTGATACTGGTTTATAGAAATAGGGGTACAAAAGTCTCCATAATGCACAGGTTATTGGGAGGTTCTGAAATCACTTAATGCAGGTGTAACTTGCAACTGTCACAAGCCATTCGGTGTTGTTGTTTTTTGACTAAACCTGGAAATTATTTTCCTTTATTTCCACACCAACATAGAAACACCTGGATAATTAATTACAGCAGTGCAATGAATGTTTTCAGTGCTCGTGTCAAGTTGCAGATCTCAGAGGAAACCATTAAGATGCCCTATTTTCTGTCCTCAGTGAAATTAGCGCACTGATTTTACAGGATATGTGTATTTGTTGTAAATATATATATATATATTTAGCCATGTTGATTTTGAAACTAGGAAAACACAAATCATGAGACAAAAAAGGTGAAGTTATTTTATCAGGGATTAATACTCACTCCTCTTGATGGCAGCTCTGATGGACGAGAGAGGACCCTGGCTGCAGAGAGAGAGAGAGAGAGAGAGAGAGAGAGAGAGAGAGAGAGAGAGAGAGAGAGAGAAGGAAAACATGAGTCACCTCTTTCACCTCTTTTATGTCCTCCTCCCTCCCTCTCTCTCTCTCTCTCTCTGTTTTCCATGACAAACACTGCTCGGTCGTCCTGCACGGTCTTGCAGTCTTGGTTGGAAGTCCATACTTTCCTTTTTTTGTGTGTGTGTGTGTGTGTGTGTGTGTGTGTGTTTTCAGTGCCAGACTGGACATCTCGCTGCCAGTTTAGACTTGTTCCGTTTAATATAAACTGTTTGGAAAAGCCTCGTCATTTCTGAAACTTTATTTCTCCAGTGGAAGCTGAAACTCCACCCTGTTTCAAACCCATGCAGATCAGAAATCAGCCAGGAGGGTCGACCAGTCCATCGACGTAGATAACCGATTTCTTCCTCACAATAACATCGACCAGTAATATTTGTTTATTGAAAACATGTTGTCATGCAGAAACTAGAGCAAGGCTGCATTTTTCTTCAACATGAGAACAAGAAACAGACCAGAAATGTGTTTTATATTTCAGTTTGTCCTGTTTTCAGAGTGAAAGCACTTTGCCGAAAAACAACACAGTTCATGTGTTTTCATTATTAACACAAATAAGAAAGTTAGTGCACTCATTACAGCCTGTTTTAAACATCGCCTTTTCTTCAAACCAGCTACCCAGGAAATATGGACTTCCACACATCCTGAATTGAGGGTTCAGTGCCTTGCTCAAAGGAACCTTGGTAGTAGATGCAGAGTTGGTGCGGAGTTTCA
The DNA here is from genome assembly GCF_902150065.1 of Myripristis murdjan. Lineage (NCBI taxonomy): Eukaryota > Metazoa > Chordata > Actinopteri > Holocentriformes > Holocentridae > Myripristis > Myripristis murdjan. Next base: position 4,659,948 of record NC_043997.1, read on the forward strand.
CTCGCCCACATTTTCACAGCCTGTTTGGGTTCAGAAGAGGCGAGCTGCTCTGATTGCCTGGGAAGTTCAGGCTCAGATTACACCGAAAGCCTCCGTCCTTGGGGCAGGGAAGTGGACACAAGGTCACAGATTCGATTCCAGCCACCTGCCAAAGTGTCCTTGAGCAAGACACTGAAACCTACCTGCTGACTCAGTCCTTGAAAGGAAACAGCAGCGTCTTTTATTGAGTATCGGGTATCGGCCGGTCACTGTCGTCCAACTCTGACAGACTGGAGCTTCCTCTCTCTGCTCTGTGCACATTTCATCTGTTTGCCTCCTTTGGTCTTTAATGTGTTTCATGGAGTAGCTCTTCAGTTAAACACAGGCATGTATCCCAGAATTCCCCTTCTATTAAAACAGGGTGTGTGTGTGTGTCTAAGTGTCTCATGATGGATATGCTTCAGAGGTTTTTCCCACACTGACTCCCACTGAAATCTCCGGTGGGAAACACTGAATACTATTTTTTTTTTTTTTTTTTTGGATCATATTCAAACAAACTGAATATCGGCACAAAAATATTCCCCCGAGCACCAGATGCCATTTCAACGAGGCGTCTCTGCTTCACTTTATATAATCCAGGATCTTTAAACAGCGCTTTAACGTACGAAAATATTAAAAATACACACCCCGGAAATCCATTTGTATGAGATAACCCTGTAGTTTTGTGACTCAGCCCAAGAAGACACAGTATGACAAGTAGATGTTACAAAGTAGGGCTGGAAATATTATTGAAATCACAAGATAAGTGCAACAGACAAATGAAAGGAGCTGAAATTGTGTAAATGTGACAAAACACCATCATAAATGAAGTTTTGTGGTGCTACAGAGACGCCCTGGTCTACAAATTGTTTTCTCCTGACACAGGAAAAGATGTTTGTTTGTTACAGAACCCAGCCAGTTTTTTTTTTTTTTTTTTTTTTTTTTTTTTTTAGTAAAAATGAAAATTATGATGACAAAAAATTATCATTTCCATTAAAACCAAACTGTGAATCGTGCCATACTCAAACGATCTGCCAAAATAGCTCTGGGAGATATGCAGAAAATCACACATCATAATATGTTTGACCAAATATCTCAGTATCAATATTGTAGAGATGACTATTGCCGTTTTTACAGTATTTACACTATTGACATTTTTGATAAACACTCATTAGTAATGTGTATGATGATGTTCACCAGCTAGAACAGTCTAAGAAGTTCACAAAATTGCATCTCTTTACTGTAATACCAGCTTTAAAAGCAGGTTAAGACACCACCTGTGTCATATTATGATATTATGATGTAAAAACTCCCAGCTGGTATCTGGTCTTATATCAAAACATTGGTACAACATCGATATATCACCCAGACGAATGTCAAAATTATTTTTACCATGCTGTTCAGCCTTATTAATAAGTTTTTGCAGTTAAACCCCTTGTAGTATAATTTTAGCCAGGAGGGTTAAAGCATTTTAGCCTCTTTTAAACAGATAATTGAGATATAACAGCTCAGTGGGTTCAATATCTGCACTCCAAAAGGCCACATCAGCTGAAGCCAAACTCTCTAGTGTGCCGTTAGAGGATGAGAGGAAAGCAAAATAATCAGGGAGGAGGAGCTGATCTTCATTTACATTTTACACTCCCGGCGAGTCCAACAGCAAAGTGAACTTTGATACTTGGATCGGCAGCTTTTTAATTCGTTAAACTGAAGCGAATGTGGCTGATTCTGCACAGAGGAGCCGATTTCAAACTGCTGGCTGCGTTTTTGTTGCTCACAATCGAGCCAGGAAACACAGAGGAGAGCAGTGAGACTGTCAGCGTGAGGAGGAGAGACACCAACACACAGACGGGTTACATTAGCAATGCATTGTGGGATGACGACGACAACAACAGCTCCCCCGATCACACACAAACACCAGCAGAAAATCACAGGTAGACACAAACACATGCATTAGAGCAAACGCACATTCAAACACACTCATATAAAACAAAAACATAGAAAACCTCTTTCTCTCTCTCTCCCTCACACACACACACACACACACAGCTCTTTGTCCGCCTCAGAGGAAGCTGAATGTAGCCTGAAACAGATAAAACAGGAAATGTCCTTGTTGACATCCTGTAAAAAAGGTGAAACATTCCTTTATATCCCCAAAGAGAGTGTGTGTGTCCGTGCATGGCTGTTTGTGTGTGTGTGTGTGTGTGTGTTGCCATGACAACACACTCCACCCGTTGTGGAGACCAGTAACTTTCCCCTGTTTGGTCACCAGCTGTCCTGGACTCCGACTAGAAACGCTAGAGAAGGTGGCAGCGGCCGCAGAGATCTAATTTTAAAAATGTTTTCCGTTCGCCACACGGACTCCGTTCTGACATTTCTGCCTCTTAACACTTCATCTTCACCGTCAGAGTGACTTCAATTCACGACGACTACAGCTCAAAACAAGGACGCGCAGTGTGTAGATGTGAGGTGCCGCTCTGTTCGCACCGCGGTGTGAAATGTCAAATAAAGGTCAGCGCCTGTGTTCGATTGCGGCGAGTCGAGCTGCGACACGATTCACAGTTAAAATGATGTCAGCCTGATGACACAAACGACAAACTCATCACAAAACCTGTGCACGGCTCGACCGAAGAGAAAGATTTTACCTGCATTTAGATTCATGAGTGGGGAACTATGATTTCCACGATGCAGGAACAGCAGACAGAATCTGATCATCAAAACAGAATCAGCTGTAAAACACAGAATATCAGGGAATTTGCCAAAATGAAGATCAAATTTATAATAAAAATCTGGGTTTTCCCTTCCATTATAAACCCTCTGACTGCTGTATGTGTTTCACCAAGGGCGGGATTCAGCACCTCTCCCAAACACACACACACACACACACACATCTACACAGAGATAGACGCAGTGTGCTGGCAAATCACTTCAACGAACTCAGCAGTGAAACCACACTGACAACGACTGAAGCACTTTCTGTGATAATCAAAAGCGCAATGTTGTGTTAGAAATTAATTGATATTCATGAAATTCAATTAGATTTTCTGACTGAATTGTGAAAATTTGTATTCATCCACCACATGATTAGATGCCTTCTGATGACAAATTGTGCCTCAAGAGTGAAACGGAGCGAATTCACAAAAATCAAAACGGAAAATGCAGAATTTGTTGTAAAAATAAAATAAGCTGGAAATGAGTAAAACAGACTTCACAGAGCCGTACGCTGTGAGATTAAGCTCGTTTCCTTAATGACCTGACTGGCACATATTCTGGGTAAATCATGGTGAGATTATCACTGGATTAGCATCACAGCGCTGCAGAAGCACAAAGATTTTGACTTCGGGCTTTAGCGGTTAATTCATCCTTTGTTTTCACAGCTACAGACCCACTGCTGGTGTAACAGCTTTACACACACACACACACACACACTCCTGTCAAACCCTTTGCTCCGCCCTCGCCGCTGCAGGTCAAGCGTGTCCAAATGAAGCGCACCTACAGCTCACTGTGATCCTGTGAGTGAGAGAGCTTCACCTAATTGGCCCAGATGGGGATTTGATCGGTTTTTCCTCGTTTGCGATGAAAATCGACTCCAAACTGATGCAAAACAGAAAAAAGGAGAATGAGTTCGTCAAACCAGAGGGCGATCCAGGCGCTGGCAAATATCAGGAAATGTGACAACGAGGAAGGAAATATCAAAAAAGCCTTAATAGTTGTGGCTAAGTCATAAATTCCATGTTGGGATTTAGCCACCACAACAGAGGCTTTTTAATATTTCCTTCCTCGCCGTCACATTTCCTGATATTTAGAGCGCCTGGATCGTCCTCTGGTTCAAAACGGACGCAGCTCTTTATGTTTTAGGTCGCCGTCGTGTCGTAAAAGCTGTGATGCTGAGGGATTTGGAGAAAATCCGACGAAGCAGTGTTATTCCAAAGTTCATACAATAGCGCTATTGTAAAAAAAAAAGAGAAAAAAAATACAAGACTTTTCCCTGGCTTGCCATAACTGTCATGGCATTTCCACGACCTCAATATTTTCTCACTTCCCGGTTTGTTTATGTCGTTTTTCAGTGTGAAAACCTAAATCGAACCCTAACGCCAAACAGTTCGGCGACCGCGCTCGGCTATATTCCTGGAAAGCGATCCATGACTATAATAAAACTCCCAGATATTCCCCCGACCTGCCAGGAGGAGTTTATGAAGTTTTTTAAATCTCCGTCGTCCGGAAAACTCATCTGAGAGTGACTCTGTGATGCTTGGATGGATTCAAGGACCGTCGGGAAGCCAGAGTTTCGGCCAAAGTTGCACTTTTTACTGGCTGGAAACGAGTTTTGTCGCCGGGCAGGTTAGAAATAAACGAGAGGAAGACTCACCCGGGCCGCCTGCAGGTCTTCTTCTTCTTCTCTGTTTTTGTTGTCGTTTCCCCCAATCAATCACTACTTTGTCGTCTTTTTTCCACCGTTTCTCTCCTCTCGCTTTCTCTCTCTCCTCTCTTTCTCCCTCTCTACTGTCTTTTCCTCTTTCTGTCTCTTTCTTTCTTTCCTTCTTTCTGCTAACCATGAACAGACAAACATGACTCACCCCTGACACTGCCCTTGCCGCACACACACACACACACACACACACACACACACACACACACACACACACACACACTGCTTTCTTCAGTGTTGGAAAAAACTCGTTTATTCATCCCTCTCTTAGCTTTCCTTCCTCTCCAGTGAACCATCTACCTTTAAAAATAGATAAATATATATATTTTACAGTTTATATGTGGACTGATGTGTGCAGTTTACTGTTTATGTCACCACTCAGGTTTTTTTTTTTTTTTTTTTTTTAATTAAAAAAAAAAAAAAAAAAAGGTTTACATTCTACTTTGTTTGTCTCTTTGTTTGCAGAGGGAAATAAACTCAAACTGAGGCTCTGCTTCAGCCACAAACACACACACATACACACACATTCACACATACACACACACAGAGTCTTAAAACCCTGACTTCTCCGGCGGGTTGCCATGCCGACGGGCAAACAGCCAAAATACTTTCAGGAGTGTGTCAGGCCGAAAGGGGGAAAAGTAGTCCCGGCTTTGGGATCCCACAGAAAGTAGTGCCGCAGTGGAGCTTCATGGGTAAGAGCAGCTGCAGGATTTATGTGAGGAAAAGCTCTTTAAGTTTAACTTTTTAACTTTTAACTTTTTAAAACTTTAATCCTGTTATGTGCACTGCAATGCTTTGAAAAAAAAAAAAAAACATTAGAAGAATAGATTTCTTGCAGATTTCTAACAAATGTCTGACTTTCACTGTCGAATAATCATCACATTTTACATTTTATTCATAATTAACATATCCTCTGTCTTATATTTACTCATATATTGCTATTATATAAAATCACTGGCTTCAGCCTTTACCTTAAAGTTTAAAACATCAGCATACATTTGCATAACTGCACAATATTTTATATTTTATTGCGTTTACTACTTTTAACTCTTTTATTACCTACTTTATAAGCAGTTTGCAAGCTTATAATTTGATTTTGATGACTTTTCCTGTTGCAACAACCTAATTTCTACCAGAAGGCAGTAACATTTAGCTCAGTATTGATCCATAATCAATCACCTGTGTTTGTTTTTGCACAAATCATATAATCATATATCATATCATATAAATAATGTGTGAAGTGTAAAAGGCTTGTCAAAGGTCAGAGGTCAGCCGGCTGGGGCTTCCTGTTTTGGGACGGACACGGTGGCTGATGAGGGAATCAAACCTGTGACCTTCCATCATTAATTTGGCTTTAAGGTTAGCGTATTGATTTTCCACAAACTCCAAAAAGTAAACCTTTATCAGACTCGAAGCAAAAGCAGCTTGTTGTTCCGCAGCTCCACCCACGCGAGAAGGAACACGGCTGTTCCAGGTGACGCTAAACAAACACACACTTCCTGGCAATTAGCTGCAGGTTGGAAATTAACTTTTACTGTCGCTGTGTCATCGTGTCGAAGCCACTTGATGACTTTCACCGGACGGCCGCCTTACAGAAACAACGAAGCTGCATGGAATTAAAGTTGCATTCGCCTTCCTGATATTGAATCACACCGCCGCCTGTGCCACGCGATCCACCTGATGTGTTTGATGTTAATTTCTAACGACAGAAGAGTGATTTTAAAACACAAAGAGAGCATCAGGGAATGAAGAAAGGCCCCACAGTTTACCTGCCAGTCGAGGAGGCAGGGATGTGTATCATGGAAACAAAACATGAAAACAAGTCAGTGTTACAGTTTCACGCCAAAGTAGCGGGACATTTCCTGCTTTGTTGATTCATTAAACAGACGGGGGAAGAACAGCAGACGGAGCCAAAGTCGCTCAGTCACAGATTTTATCATCGTTTCTATCATTTTGAGAGCCCGGTATCGCAGAAATCGTAAACAGAGCGAATCGTAAACAGAGCGAATCGTCGCAGCGCTATCACATGGAGATTCGGGCAATGAGGCGCTTCTTTAACTCGTCCTCAGTCTGAGACCTGCTCTTCCGCTTCCTCGTGACCGAAGAGGATTTAACACGTGAGATCAATGAGGCACCGGAGATTTGGGCTGGACATCACACACACACACACACACACACACACACACACACACACACACGGGCAGCCGAAAATGCCACGCTCCGCCCCACAAGTGCACCACGTGGGATAAATCAAACGCATACTTCTTGGTATCGGTTCATAAGCTGAGCCAAACTCCGCAGGGGGAAGAAAGAGGAGGATGATCACTCACCTGTGACGATGCTCCGGCTTACGTCTGTTGGGACGACCTAGAAAGGGGGAGAGAGAGAGAGAAAGAGAGAGAGAGAGACAGAGAGAGAGAGAAAGAGAGAGAGAGACAGAGAGATGCAGAGAAAGTTAAACTCATTGCCTGTCAATCTGTATTAATACATTCTGCAATGGTACCATGCTGTCAAAATGTGATAAAACTAACAGGTTTTCACGTTCATTAACGAGGAAAACTCTCCAAATCAACTTGTTTGCTTTCCCATCACATTTACTTCCTGTATTTTTAGCAACGACCTCAGCTAATCACAGATTTCTGAACAAAACCGAACCAAAAAAAAATAATATGAAACCTGCAACTTGTTGACTTTCCAAGTGACAGCGACGCTGCACTCGTGTGCCAGCGGCTGAATTTATTCATGCTGAAGAATGTCGAACTTGTCATGAGCAAAAAGTTATTCATAGCAGACTGATTCACTGCTTCCAGAGTTCGCTCCGGTCCAACCCTTCAACTTTTGACAGATCCCTCCCCTCGTTTGGTCCCACCTAAATTCTTCCAAACTCCAAAGTGCAATACCCAAACGGCAGGAGCTGAATCCTTTCAATAAAAGGTCAAATGTGTGACAAAAAAACATTATAAATAAAAGAATTATGGCCCATTGCCTACAAATTGTATTCTCCAGACATCAGCAAAAATCACATCATCTTCATTTCATTAGTGTTTTCAGTAAAAATGGAAATTATGATACAAAAATTTGCATTGCCACTACAATCATGAGTCACACCACGATCCCAGTATCTGTGAAAATAATTGCACATTGACATTTGGACGTCAGCTCTACGCCCCAACGTCCTGTTTCAGGCTTCAGCAGCTCATCAAGTTCCTCAGTTGTCTTGTTTAAATCCTCGCCCTGCGTTCCAAATCGCATACTTCTACTTTTTACTTTTAGTATGTACTGCAGCTGCCCTTACAAAGTATGCAGTGTAGTATGCAGTATGCACTGATTGTGGGTCAGAATGGCCGGAGAAGCATGAAATCTGACCGGATGTAGTAGAACATCCTGGTACTCTGAGCGTCCACTCTGCTTGTCCCACACACAGGGACGCTGCTTCACCTCAGGGAGCTCAGATGGAGTCCTGCTGTTGATCTGCTCGTGAGCTTTCACTCGGTGCACGAGCAGATCCGTTTCCTTCCTTCTTACCTGGAGAATCCTCCATTAGAACAGCAGCCCACCAAGGTGTGACACACCTGGCTGTTAAAGGGGACAGGAGACGGCGCTCTGATTGGTTTACGCCCAAAACACAGCCGGGATTAATGAAGAGGCTCAGTCCAAGCCTTTAGGATCAGGAGCCTGGACACGCCCTGAATGACTCGCTCTTCACAGTATGCGCTTAGATCCATAACATCGAGCCTTCAAACTCTATCAACAGGAAACCCAAGCCCCGCCTACACTGTTTGATTGACAGGTGATGTATAGGAAGTGCAATGCAGAAACACCAAAGCAACGAGCTCACGGTAACAAAGACAGAGACTGAATAAGTAAAGAAAAAAGAGCTGTATTATCACTTTGACAAGTGTCTGTGAGTGTGTGTGTGTGTGTGTGTGTGTGTGTCTCCCCTCACCTAAAACTCCTGCCGTCCTCTTTCAAAGTTGAAGAAAAGACGAAGAAATGAGAAGGAAAAGTGAGAAGCAGTTTTCCCCTTTCTGTCTGAGGAGGAGCTGCAGTGTGTGTGTGTGTGTGTGTGTGTTTTCCTATTGCCTACCTCCTTGCGTGTCCGTCTCTTCACACACACACACACACACACACTCACACACACTCACCAAATCAATAACTAGGTCAGTCAGCTGCCTGCAGCTCCAGAATGTAGCACAGAGAAGCCAAATGTCAGCGAGATGACAAAATCCTCCGAACGGCCAAAAGACTCTCCCTCTTCTCTCTCTCTCTCTCTCTCTCTCTCTCAAATATTTCTGAATCTCTCTTTCTCACTCTCTCTCTCTCTCTTTTTCCCTTTAAAACTCTAATTGGACCGCACATCTGCGTTGGCTGGGTTCTGATTGGCCGAGCGGGTTGACACCATGCAGGAAGCGGGGCTGTGATTGGCCACCGCCGCGTTCTGCTAGAGTCATCAAGAGTTTTAACACTTCCAGATGTTCCTGCAGGCGTTTTCTGCTGAGTGTGTGTGTGTGTGTCTGCGCTGTGTTTGAACACACCGACGCAAACCGCAGCACTTCTTCCGCGCCGCTTTTTTTTGTCTGCTCCTCTGCTGGTTCCCACAGTGCTTTGCTGCATGAAACCCTTCCACACGGCGGGGGTCAAAGGTCAGAGCTGAGCAGCTGAGAGACAGAGAGCAGCGCTTGGCGACGCTTCTCCTCTCTCGTCCCTTTGGCATCACAGGCGGTTTAATGACGTCACATCAAAGGAATTCTGGGTAGTGAAGTCCTGAGTTACCTCTCACTGAGGCTGCGTTCAAACGGGCCGAGATCTGACTTTTGTCCTCAAATGTGACACAGATCTGATTCATTTGAGTGTGAACAGCAAAAAAAAAAATTAAAAATCACACTGATTGTGACATTTTCAATTGTGATTTGGGCCACATTCAAATTTGGTCCAAGGTTATTACTGGAAACAAAATGACGGAACAAACAAAATAACAAAAACTAGGGGCCCTATCTTGTGCCACTACCCGCTACCCGTGAATTACGCATTTAGCAGCTTCCACTATCCCTAAACGGTATCTTGCAGCCACGCTACCCGCTATCCATTATGCCGACTCCGTTATTTGCACCTGGAGGTGTGGCCATGAGCGTCTTTATGCACTTTCCCTACAATTGCTATCTTGTGCACACACTTTAGGGAAAGCAGACAGCGGGTCCTCAGAACCACCCGCTACCCATTTGGGTTTTTACAAGAGCGCGCCCAGGCGGCTTCAATGCACATCCACTTGGACACATGTGGACGTGCACATGTGGCTCCACCTCCCGAATAAAAAGCCACCTTGCTTCAGCCTCAGTTGAACCCCTGAGAAAATGATATTATGAGATAGTACTAAATCGCGACCTTCCTCTCTCCATCACAGGTTTCGGTTTGAGGATTTAGGATAGTGCAGCCTGCTCTTAAAGGCGATGGCACCTGGCACAGTGATTGGTTTAACTGGTGTAACGCCCAAACCACGCCTATGCATAATATAACGGGTAGCGCAAGTGTTTTAGGGATAACAGCAGGTGTGCAAGATAGCAACTTTTGCGGGGAACGCCTCTTACGCAATGCGAAATCCCCAAATAACGGGTTTAGGGACTCTGGCGCAAGATAGGGCCCGAGGTGTGAGAAAACATGTCGGTTCACTGAAATAAAAGTGAAAATAAAAACGAGGCTTTACAAAAAAAAAAAAAAAAAAGACAGCTACCTGAAACTGTATGGCAAGTTTCCAAAATGAACCAAAATAAACTAAAACTACAGAGAAAATGTCTTTAGTTTTTGTCTTTGTCCAAGTTTAAACCAACAGCACAGACCAAACCGACCAGACCGAAGAGCAAGGTTACTGACGTTAACGAAAACTAACAAAATAACAAAGAAACATTTTTAACTGAAATAAAAATAAACAGAACGCGTTATAAAAAAAGATAACTAACTGAAACTGTATTGTGGGTTCATAAAATTGATTAAAATAAACTAAAATTATAGAGAAAATCTGTTTATTTGGATGTTCATCTGCCCCAAGCGAACTTTTTTTTTTATTTTTGTTTTTATAAATGGTTTGATGTTTAGTTGAGTTTTTATTACGGAATACTTTTTCTAACTTTTTTGAATCTCACCTGATGAATACCGCACATCACAATGAAGACTAAAATTAACACTGAAACTGCTAAAAACTAAACTAAACCTGTGCAAACCCGCTTTAACAACTAATTAAAACTAAGGTGAAATTGAAAACAAAAAGTCAAAACTAATGAAAAATGATATAATGAGCTGGATGTGGTCCTAAAACAGATTTGTGTTTCGTTCCTGCTGATGTGGCGGCGGTGTGAACGCTGAGGTCAGAGGTCACGCCGCTGGTTTCTCACACGCCGCTGTCAGAGAGGCTCTTTTTGTTCAAGGATTCAAGGATTATGATTTGTCACATCTAGACATGCTGTTCATGTGAAAAGGTACAAAATTAAGTACTGAGGTCTGAGGTTGTGGAGTCACGGTGCAGATTTGTTCACGTCTGATACGGGTCGCGAAGACGAATGTGAGCCGTCAAGGCAAAAAGATCAGATATGAGACAAAAATAAATAAATCAATAAATAAATAAATTAGAGGTGAGTCACTTTCAGCCGCTGTGTGAACGCAGCCGGCGGCGGAGAGTCGGAGGGATTAAGTCAGACAAACATGAGATCCCAGCAGAGTTTTGCTTGAAAAGTGACTCCACAGTTCAGCGTTAAGAGGTTTTTACACGGCTACAAGTCGAGCTGAAAATCTACTTTAGCCATCGTCATCT